>NC_091742.1:95950590-95958090 GCF_043380555.1 Nothobranchius furzeri | reverse complement strand
TGTGTGTGTGTGTGCTGATGAGCTGACAGTATGCAGTGACAGTAACACCCCCTCCCTCCCTCCTCCCCTACAGTCTTCTCTCCGGGAACCGACGCGTCTGACTCAGACTTCTTCTCCGACTTCAGTGACTGCTCGTCGGACACGCTCTCTCCGTCCTTCGGCTACACCGGCAGCTTCTTCGCCGAGCCGGAGCCGACGGCTGCGGGCTTGAGCAGCACCGCGGACGCCATCCTCAACATGATCACGGAGATCGTGGGAATCTGCACGGAGATGGAGCAGCAGCAGGGCGACACCGCAGCCTCCGCTCCTCCCGCCCCCGCCCTCAGCATCCCTGCCTCGGCTGCAGCCCCTGCGCCGCCAGCAGCCGCCTCTCCTCCGGTTGTGGTCAAGAGCGAGTTTTCGAGCTCCAGCTGCAGCAGCGGGAGTTCCCAGCCCTCCGCAGCCGGGACTGCTGCTCTGTTCCCGGCTGCAGCGGACTCTCTGATGCCGCTGTCCGCCCTGGAGCAACAGGTGGACGTGACTGACTTCATCGAGTCGCTGCTGAGCTCTGAAGCCGTGCAGGGTGAACTGAAGCCCGGCTTTGAGGTGAAACGGGAGCCGTTGGGACTAGAGGACTGGATGAGGAGCTTGTCGGCTCCCGTTACCGGCGGAGACCCTGGTAACTACGTCATCAGCAGGTCTGCAATCAAAACGGAGCTCGTGCAAGGCGGCAGCGACTTCGTCTGCACACTTTCCCCGCTCCCCTCCACCCTGGACGCGCACCTTCTCTCCACCCTCCTGCAGGGCGCGTTACCGATGATGAACATCAGCAATGTGCACGCCGCGGGGGCGCCCAAACAGCCACGCGCGGGAAGGAGAGCACCAGCCAAGAACGGCCCGAAGAGCAAGCCCTTCCCGTGCTACGTGCAGGGCTGCGAGCGCCGCTTCTCGCGCTCCGACGAGCTCAACAGGCACGTGCGCATCCACACGGGCCAGAAGCCCTTCCAGTGCACGATCTGCGCGCGCAGCTTCAGCCGCAGCGACCACCTCACCACGCACACGCGAACGCACACCGGAGAGAAGCCCTTCTCCTGCGACGTGTGCGGCAAGAGGTTCGCGCGCAGCGACGAGAGGAAGAGGCACGGGCGCGTGCACGTCAAGCAGCAGCTGCGAGCTCAGATGATGGCCGCCTACTCGCTGGCCCTGAACGCGCCTGGCGTCTAGAAGCGCTCTGCTGCTCGTTTGGAATTTGAAGTTTCCGGATTTTAACCGACAACCGGAGAGACGCACGACGTCGTACCGGTTTACAGGTGCACAGAGGCGCATGCGTGTTGCAGTGCCCTGAGAGAAGGCTTTAAAGGACTGATGTGGGTGTGAGGCCGCCGGCCCTGACCTTTGACCCAGCCGCTGAAGGATGGAGGACTGCCTGTAACATAAATCAGTGTCTGCATGACGAAGCGTGACGTCAGTGGTTGTTACTGTGGTCAGGAGCTCCATGTTTGTACACAGCTCTATTTTTCTAGACGGATCGTCTACCTCCATGCCAGAGTGTTTATTTTACAAACCTTTTCTATCAGCCAGGTGTGACTGGTGCATTGTGGGATATGCAGTGTGAGCCGAGCTCTGAGTGGCGCACTAGCTGTGCGGGTTTACTGTTCCCTCGTTCTGCATGGAGGCTGCTGTCGCTGTCAATAAACAAACAAACAAACAAACATGCTGAGTCAGACTGGTTCTTCATCACAAACCCTCCTCATCATCACCTCCTCCTCCATCAGCTCCTTTTCTTCATCACAAACACATTCTTCTGGTATTATCACCGACAGGTTGCCGTTACCTGGCAACAAACGGCCCCGTTAACAGTTGCAGCTGTGGTATTAGCTGTGTAGGCTGCGTTGCTATGGCAACAGCGCCCACGCCACCACCACTGTGTGTTTGTTATTCTGTTATGAGAATCCTACGTCCATCTTTACCGTGGATAGTTTTGACCCTGGGAAGATGAAGATGAAGCTGAGGATGATGATGAAATTCACACACACACACACACACCCTGGTGGTGATGAGCTACATCCTAGCCACAGCTGCATTGACAGCGGAGAGGCTGCCGGTCCCTCTGACCAACACCAGCAGAGGGTGAAGTGTTTTGCCCAAGGACACTTCAGCAGCATTCTCTGCAAGGAGCTGGGGCCCTAACCTCTGATGACATCACTGCAGGCTGATCGCACCTGCCTCCATCACGGAGAAGTGGCTGGAGAAGCTCCTCCTCCACTCCACCGTCCCAGCTGCACCCAGAACAGTTCCCCTACAGAACCCAGCGGGGAGGACGGAGGCATGTCTCCTCCACCCTCCTCTGCAACATCTCCAGACCAAGAAGTTCCAAACCCTCATCCTGTCTCCATTCCTCCTCCACCTCATCCACGACTCCCTCAGACAGACCAGACTCAGAATTGGCCCAGTCACTTCATCTACCAACACCGGCGCCCCCCAGGGTGGTGTTCTCAGCCCCTTTCTGTACACACTCTCCACCAGTGAGTGTGTGGCAAGGTGGAGAAACGAGGGCCCGGGTGGGATTCGATCCCCAGACTCCCGGGTGAGAGTCACGCGCGTTTACCAGTCAGCCAAAGGGACATCCCCTTGGCCAAGTAGGCAGGGCGCATGATCAATCGGGACTCTGTGACAGGACGCTCACACCGCCACAAGTGCACCCCCCCCCCAGCTACCACTTATTTCAAATGCTCAGATGACACTGCCATGCTAGCTCTTCTTACTTCCATGCCCACTTTAATGAGTGGCGCTCCAACATCTTCCTGGAGCTGCTCGTTCACACCCAGCAACAGATAATCTACATCCTCCACCCTCACACTTCTCCTTCTCTTACACCACCAGCATTCTCCACCCATCCCCAGGGGCGTAGCACCGAATTCTGAGCCCTAGGTACAAGCCATCTAGGTGGGCCCCCATGCTGACTTGTTTAATATCCCAGACAGACACCACCCTAGCAAAATGGATCCTGAATCAGGTCACCAACACATAACCTAACATGTCCTTTCAGATGAATCAGCCGCCAGTGATTGCTTTTAAACGGAATTACTTCATAGTGGTGAGTTCACCTTTTGTCATCTTGTCATGAGGCCCGCGCTGCTGCTGCTGCATCTAAAGAAGAAGAAGAAGAAAATATCATTCCTATAGCACCTCTCAAGATAAAAATCACGAGGCGCTTCACAAAAACAAAAACAAAAAAAGTTAAAATATAAAAAAGCATTTAGAAAATGTTTAAAAATATATTTAAAATTTGCAAAAATAGGCAACTGGGATTTAAAAGAAAAAATGTTAAGAAGGAGAGAGAGTGAACAGGAAAGAGGGAAATCAGTGGATCCTGAGGAAGGTGGAATAGGTGGGGAGAGCAGAATAAAGAGAGAGAGGTGAAGAAGGTCATACAAAACCAGCTTGAACAAGTGAGTCTTCAGCTGCTTTTTAAAGGAGACCACTGAGTCCACTGATCTCAGGCTCAGGGGGAGAGAGGTCCAGAGTCTGGGGGCCACAGCAGCAGATGATCTGTCACCTTTGACCTTTAGCCTGGTGCTGCACAACCAGTAGGCGTTGATCACTGGACCTCAGGGACCTGCTGGGGGTGTAGGGACTAAGAAGATCACCAATGTAAGATGGTGCTTGCCCATGTAAGGCCCTATAGACCAGAACCAGGATCTTGAAATGAACCCTGAAGTTGACTGGCAGCCAGTGAAGCTGGAGGAGAAGCGGGGTGATGTGGGTGTGTTTGGAGGACTTGGTCAGAAGCCGAGCACAGGTGTTCTGAACCACCTGTAGACGGTTCTGGGAGGTTCTAGCCTGGCAAGCCAGACTAAATAAATGTATTATTTAGTCTGGCCATGCTCCATTGACGGCTCTCGGTTGTGGGGCGGGTTCTACCGTTGTCTTTCAAATGATCTCCGCATTCCACTGGACAATGAATGTGACATACTCTTGTTTCACTCTGTTGCATCATCCCACCCACCAGGCATATAGAGTGCTCTGATTGGCCCACAAAGCGGACAAAGCTCTGTGATTTGTTCACTAAGCAGATAGAGCACTATGATTGGCCCACGATTACGGACCAATCACAGCTCTTTATGTGTTTGAAATCCCTCTAGAGAGTTGTGATTGGCTAGCCAGAGTCCTGGTAGGAGCTGCTGAGGTTCCAATGGAGCATGCCTAGACCATTCTTTGCAAAGCAAGAATTTGGTCTAGTTCACTAGGCTAGGGAGGTTCTGCTCAGACACGTGAAAAGAGAGTTACAGTAGTCTAAGCGTGAGGAGATGAAGGTGTGGACAACTGTCTCAAGTTCAGAGCGGGACAGAATGGGACTCAGCTTAGCAACGTTCCTGAGATGGAAGAAGGAAAAGCGAACAAGAGAACTGACATGAGAATCCAGGGTGAGAGCTGGGTCAAAGGTCACGCCAAGATTCCTGACGGAAGGTTTGGTGTGAGAAGCAAGCTGACCAAGAGAGTCTCTGACTTTGGGAACCAGCTTGTCTGGGGCACAGATGAGGATCTCAGTCTTATCTTCATTCAGCTGAAGAAAGCTCCCACCATCCAGGTTCTGATAGAGTCTAAGCAGGTGTGTAACAGCTGCAGCTTAGACATCTCATGGGGCTTAAAGGAGATGTACAGTTGGATGTCATCTGCATAAAGATGGTAGGAGATTCCTTTGAAGGAGCTCGGCTTTTGAAGGATCTAATACTAATAGTTGCAATAATGAAAGGTTAAATACACATAAACCAGCTTGTTGGTGAACGTCATGCACTCCACACTTATAATCCTGCATCAGCAATTATCAGATTGTCTGTTTTTAAGATCAAATATAAAGAAATTAAATATGATTCAACTGCGAGGCTAAAGTGGAACAATTCAATAAACAGATACAAGCAAAATATTCTGCTTGAATAATTATTTAAATAGAAAATTAATGGATTGTGTTGTCACAACCAATGGTTGTAAGTTGTTTTATGTTTTGTATATTCATGTTTCTTAGTGCAGGTGCCCACATCTGATTGGTGAACCAGTGGCCTGGAGAGAGTCCTGACTGGATAACTGGTGGGAGCAGACCTTTAGGAGGGATGTCAGCACCACCCCAGCTGATCCTCGTTCTCTGCTCATCCCATCCTGCCACCATCCACCCGGTGTCCTGTGTTCTTGAGGAGAGTAGGGGTGAACCTGCCCTTTAATTCCTCCATTCAGTTTTCTCCTGTGTTTGTAATCAGGGAGGTAAGTGTGGTTGTATTTCTTTTTCTATTGTATCTGTAGGTACGATGATTTTTTAAGCTAGGGGTGTTTTGTTTGTTGTTTTGGCCTTTGGTTCACCCTGTGTTGTATTTATCCTCCCTTGCTATTAGTTCATATAAAACTTGTTAATAAAAATCCTTGTTTACGAGTCAAACTGTGGTGTGGTACTTGGGATCTGTGGAAAATGGGAATCCACCTCCATGTTGTGGCCTGGCCCCTCCTAGACAGGTTGTAACGTGTCACTTAAGAAAATTACACTCGTTTAAAGAATCACATGAAATTATTTCATGATTTAATTCATGGTTTTATCATCGGTTCATCAGTGTCTTTGTTTCTGTCAACCTCCCCCATCAACGTCAGTGGGCGGGGCTAATTCTGATAACAAACATGGCCGCTCCCTTTATGAAAGGGAGGTTGGTGAGAGATTTAAGCTAACGGATAAAACAGAATGTGGTAAAACCGGATTTTCTACGGAGTCCTGCAAACCCCCCAAGGCGCTTTACAACACAATCAGTCATTCACACACTGGTGGGGATGAGCTACGATGTAGCCACAGCTGCCCTGGGGTGCACTGACAGAGGCGAGGCTGCCGAGCACTGGCGCCACCGGTCCCTCCGACCACCACCAGCAGGCGACGTGGGTTAAGTGTCTTGCCCAAGGACAAGACAATGACAGACTGAGCGGGACTCGAACCTGCAACCTTCTGATTACGGGGCGAGCACTTAACTCCTGTGCCACCGTCGCCCACATCAGTGCAGGTGTTATGTAGAAATGTGTCACAGCGTCTAAATGGTGTCCCCGCTTCTCTGGGCCATTACAGCCTCGGGTGTTCTCGTGATAACGCATAAAAACATGAAGGTACAATAAAAAGATCTCTACCAGAGAACTCCGGAGGAACTTCAATGGTGGGGTTAGAGTTGAGCCATCCAGACGCCTTGTCCTGCGACAGAGGTCCTAACACAACCACGTCTTTTCAGCAATTCTCTTAAAACACTACACCTTGGACTACAGAGAAAAAAAATTAAATGGTTTTTATTTCCACTGGACAGCACATCTGTACACAACCCCCCCCCCCCCCCCCCCCCCCGAAGATGAAGCCCATGCAGGAGTACTAGTGAGGAGCTCCCTCTTGTGCTGGTTCACCGCTGATCCTGAGTCAGCAGCTGTTGTATTTGTTGTACACAATGTGATGAGTTCGTTTTTACGTTCGCTCACATGTTTCAACGCCACTGCCGTCATCGTCAGGGTAACCGCCGGATGTTGGTGGCATCACTTCCTTTTATCCACGCCCTCTCTGCTGATTAGTGTCCCATGAGTGGTCCTGCATGTACGGGCCATTCCCATCAGTACCGGGTCGGCCCGGGCCGGGTAGCGTAGGTTGTTTACATATCTGGGTGGCCTGGTATTTTTCCGGGCCAACCAAGGCTCATTCTCAGCCCTCTTCTCGAGGGGGTCTGCTTCAGGCCGACCAGGACCAACACACCCACTGCTGACAGCAAATTCACACCTTCCATTAGAGCAAGCCTCTGATTGGTGGGTAGAATCAGCCCACATGGGCTTAAGACAAGGATGTGTGGAATCAACCGGGCCAGGCTGGGGCCGACTGGGGCTACCCGGCCCGGGCCGACCCGGTACATATGGGAATGGCCCAGTAGACTCCTTTGTCCCTGTCCATGGTGCTGGGTCCACACCTTGTCTCTACTGTTTCTTTGGTCCATCTTTAAAACTAGTTTCCATTACCCGTGTGCTGGGGTGGCGTCCGGGTTCTCGTGTGTGTTTATTACAGAGTCTGGGTTTCTACACGACTCCACTTGTTCCTCTGATGACATCTTGTCTTTTGGGCGTTCCGGGCTTTTCCTAACTGTCCTACACAGTTTTGTTAGTGTGCTAATGTTGTGTTTATGTTGTGTTTCATTGCTGTTGCAGCATCCCAGCGCCCTCCTCTGGTCAGACGGTGGTACTGCTCCTCCAGATGATGACTTGTGACTTTAACTCATTTTTTCTCTCCATCATGAATGTTTTTCAGTCACTGAAGGTTTCAAAGTGGTTTTGACTCAATTTGTTTCTCAGCCATATTTAAAACTGATCATTAAATCTTGTTTATTTTAACTAAACCCACATTTTCTGCACGCGACTGTAGGGAAAGTGTCTGTAATTCTCACTGTGGCCAGAAGAGGGAGGCATTCTCCATTCACCATTTGAATGTTTAAAAAACGCTCATTTTAGTGTGAAACACGTTTTTAG